>NC_091194.1:8459153-8466653 GCF_040958095.1 Procambarus clarkii | reverse complement strand
TAGTGGCCAGCAGGGCCATCGAGGACTGCTAGTGGCCAGCAGGGCCATCGAGGACTGCTAGTGGCCAGCAGGGCCATCGAGGACTGCTAGTGGCCAGCAGGGCCATCAAGGGCTGCCAGTGGCCAGCAGGGCCATCAAGGGCTGCTAGTGGCCAGCAGGGCCATCAAGGGCTGCTAGTGGCCAGCAGGGCCATCAGGGGCTGCTAGTGGCCAGCAGGGCCATCAAGGGCTGCCAGTGGCCAGCAGGGCCATCAAGGGCTGCTAGTGGCCAGCAGGGCCATCAAGGGCTGCTAGTGGCCAGCAGGGCCACCAAGGGCTGCTAGTGGCCAGCAGGGCCATCAGGGGCTGCCAGTGGCCAGCAGGGCCATCAAGGGCTGCTAGTGGCCAGCAGGGCCATCAGGGGCTGCCAGTGGCCAGCAGGGCCATCAGGGGCTGCCAGTGGCCAGCAGGGCCATCAAGGGCTGCTAGTGGCCAGCAGGGCCATCGAGGGCTGCCAGTGGCCAGCAGGGCCATCAAGGGCTGCTAGTGGCCAGCAGGGCCATCAGGGGCTGCCAGTGGTCAGCAGGGCCATCAAGGGCTGCCAGTGGCCAGCAGGGCCATCAGGGGCTGCTAGTGGCCAGCAGGGCCATCAGGGGCTGCCAGTGGCCAGCAGGGCCATCAGGGGCTGCCAGTGGCCAGCAGGGCCATCAAGGGCTGCCAGTGGCCAGCAGGGCCATCAAGGGCTGCTAGTGGCCAGCAGGGCCATCGAGGGCTGCCAGTGGCCAGCAGGGCCATCAAGGGCTGCTAGTGGCCAGCAGGGCCACCAAGGGCTGCTAGTGGCCAGCAGGGCCATCAGGGGCTGCCAGTGGCCAGCAGGGCCATCAAGGGCTGCCAGTGGCCAGCAGGGCCATCAAGGGCTGCTAGTGGCCAGCAGGGCCATCAAGGGCTGCTAGTGGCCAGCAGGGCCATCAGGGGCTGCCAGTGGCCAGCAGGGCCATCAGGGGCTGCCAGTGGCCAGCAGGGCCATCAAGGGCTGCTAGTGGCCAGCAGGGCCATCGGGGGCTGCCAGTGGCCAGCAGGGCCATCGGGGGCTGCCAGTGGCCAGCAGGGCCATCGGGGGCTGCCAGTGGCCAGCAGGGCCATCAGAGGCTGCTAGTGGCCAGCAGGGCCATCAGGGGCTGCTAGTGGCCAGCAAGGCCATCAGGGGCTGCCAGTGGCCAGCAGGGCCATCAGGGGCTGCCAGTGGCCAGCAGGGCCATCAAGGGCTGCTAGTGGCCAGCAGGGCCATCAGAGGCTGCTAGTGGCCAGCAGGGCCATCAGGGGCTGCCAGTGGCCAGCAGGGCCATCAAGGGCTGCTAGTGGCCAGCAGGGCCATCAGAGGCTGCTAGTGGCCAGCAGGGCCATCAAGGGCTGCCAGTGGCCAGCAGGGCCATCAGAGGCTGCTAGTGGCCAGCAGGGCCATCAGAGGCTGCTAGTGGCCAGCAGGGCCATCAGGGGCTGCAAGTGGCCAGCAGGGCCATCGGGGGCTGCCAGTGGCCAGCAGGGCCATCTAGGGCTGCCAGTGGCCAGCAGGGCCATCAAGGGCTGCTAGTGGCCAGCAGGGCCATCGAGGGCTGCTAGTGGCCAGCAGGGCCATCGAGGGCTGCCAGTGGCCAGCAGGGCCATCAAGGGCTGCCAGTGGCCAGCAGGGCCATCAAGGGCTGCTAGTGGCCAGCAGGGCCATCAAGGGCTGCCAGTGGCCAGCAGGGTCAGGGCCACACAGTAGTGAGGACAAAGCTCCGGGCAAGAAGGCAACAAGCTCTCCTCAAACATTTCTTCGACAATAAATGAGGGAAAATCTGCGTGCCCTCAGGCTGCTCCTCCTCCTCCTCTTCTGCCTCTTCCTCCTCCTCTTCTGCCTCCTCCTCCTCCTCTTCTGCCTCCTCCTCCTCCTCTTTTGCCTCCTCCTCCTCCTCCTCTTCTGTCTCCTCCTCCTCCTCTTCTGCCTCTTCCTCTTGCTCTTCCTCCTCCTGCAACATAGAGCAGGGCGGGGGTGGTGGAGGAGGGGGTGTGAAGGGTTCTCTTACTGATAAACAGATAACCTTCCCTCTGCTCATCTGCATTCATATTCCTTCTGCCCTGTCTATTATACAGCTGTTGTATTTTGTTTGTAGTTTGAGTGTATTATGTGTTGCTGTGTTTTGTCTCTGTCTCTACCTCTGTCTCTGTTGACCTCTGCTCACCTGTCTGTCAATCTCTGTCTCCCTGTCAGCGCGTCTCTGTCTTTGTCTCTATCTGTTGACCTGCATGTATCACTGTTAATATGTCTCCCTTTGTCGAGAGAGAGACACAGGGAGACACTGGTCGCAGTCTCTCCAAGTTCTCTCTCACACACACACACACACACAGTATGTAGAGTGTAGATATGATAGAGCCCAATAGGCTCAGGAATTTGTACACCTGTTGATTGACGGTTGAGAGGCGGGACCAAAGAGCCAGAGCTCAACCCCCGCAAGTACAACTAGGTGAGTACACACACACACACACACACACACACACAGACACACACACACACACACACACACACACACACACACACACACACACACACACACACACACACACACACACAGGCATGCCACTAAATGACTTCTACACGTAAAAAAAACAAGAGCTACGAGGAAAGTCTTGAGGCATTAAGCATGCAAAAGCTAGTAGATATAAGGAGATATGATCGCCACATACAAAATCGCGACACGACAGGAATCGACAAAATCTGACAAGGAGGACTTTTTGAAACCCTCTAACGTCTAGAACGCGGGGCTGTGAAAGTAATATTACAGAAAAAATGTCAGAACGAACCTTTTTAAACAACAGAGTTTTAAATGGTTGGATCAATATAAATGAGAAGGCAGTAGACCGTAAAATAATCAGAAATTTGAATCGGATTAATTTGAATTTCAAATTTCAAATTTGAAATTTGAATAATCAGAAATCATATGACGAGGCTTATAAGGCAGACGGAACACAACGGTCGTTGGCTCTCATCCTGCAACTATGTAACTACACTTAGGTAATTACACACACACATCTTAAAGGACCTCTAAACTTTGAGATAACACCTGAATTATGTCATCTTAGCCTCGTGTGGACAACCCAAGCCAGCAAAGTGGCTGAAACTGTGCCAACTCTTCCCCCCCCCCCACACACACATCAGGGGTCACTGAACCCACACAAAAGTCCAGAGTTCCGTAACTCACCGAGTGAAGACCCAGCAAGGTATTCCTTCCTGGCCTGCCACACGCCAGCAAACGCAGCCTACTCATTCATTATGAGTGAGGAGCACTCTACTCACCTGACTCATGGCGGCCGCTACCTCTCTTTGAGTCACACCTCTTATAAAAGGTTCTATAACCGCCTACTGCAAATGTAAATTTTTGCCAACAGAACCTTAACCCCTCACCTAAACTAACCCCCTCACCTTCCCTCTCTCTCTCTCTCTCTCTCTCTCTCTCTCTCTCTCTCTCTCTCTCTCTCTCTCTCTCTCTCTCTCTCTCTCTCTCTCTCTCCCCTTCCCTCGCTGTCTCCTTCTCTCTCACCCTATCCTTCCCCAACCAGGTGCATGACAGCTCGCGTGTCTCTCACTGGCAGTTTTTAATGCAAATGTGTGTGTGTGTGCGTGTGTGTGTGTGTGTGTGTGTGTGTGTGTGTGTGTGTGTGTGTGTGTGTATGTGTGTGTGTGTATGTGTGTGTGTGTGTGTGTGTGTGTGTGTGTGTGTGTGTGTGTGTGTGTGTGTGTGTGTGTGTGTGTGTGTGTTACAGTCATTGGAAGAGTGAGAGCAAGAGTAAACGAAAGTAAGCGTGTGCGAGAGTGAGGGAGTGCGAGTGAGGGAGTGCGAGAGTGAGGGAGTGCGAGAGTGAGGGAGTGCGAGAGTGAGGGAGTGCGAGAGGGAGTGCGAGAGTGAGGGAGTGCGAGAGTGCGAGAGTGAGAGAGTGCGAGAGGGAGTGCGAGAGTGAGGAAGTGCAGGCACCAAATGTCAGAGTGACCTAACATTATCTTCCTGGTATGGTACATGTTGGAATAATCAATACTGAGCCCTGGTGATATATGTGGCCTGGGGGCGGGGGGGGGAGGGAGGGGGTAGCAGGGAAGGGTTAATGGGAAGGGGGTTAGCGGGGAGGACAAATATATGAAACAAGGCTCGTTCCTGGGCTGAAGGGCTTGAGCTACGAGGAAAGACTGAGGGAACTGGAGCCCAGCACCCCTGTAGGAAAGGAGCAGCGGGAGCATGGGACATGATAACGACATTGAAGATTCTAAGGGAAACTGGCAAAGTAGACAAAGCAGAATTGTCCCAAGCCAGCAACAGCACCAACAATGGAATTTAGACCCATAAATAGATCACAGTGTTAGCTAATAGATGGAATAAGTTAGTTGAAGAGGACGTTGAAATAAGCTCCTCCATCTCTTGTTCAATCATTCAACTCTCTCCTACGCTCCCTCCCTCCCTCCCATCTCCTGGAACAATTATATAAACAAACCAATCCTGCCGTCCCATGTTTACATCCCAAACACATTCCTGCTTTCTGGTCTGACGTCTCCCAGACGCCGCCTCCTTCTCCTCCTCCCCATCACAACCTCATCCAGACATGTTGAGCGGCTTGATATATGGCTGGTGAGGGGAGGGGGAGGAGGGGGGGATAAGGGAGGGGGATTAATGGAAAGGAGGAAGGAGAGGGGGGTTGTGGTGTTGGAGGAGGCCTCTAATGCACTTGTAATTGAGACAAGGTGCGAGAGGAAGGGGGAAGGAAACGATGTGTTGTGGTTGGGGAAGACTAAGGTGGCGCGCGAGTGTGGGAGTCAAAGCTAAGGCATAGCTGGGATTCATCAGGATAGCCAGGGGTAAGTTCAGGTGACCCCAGGGGTAAGTTCAGGTGACCCCAGGGTTGAGCCCAGGTGACCCCAGGGGTAAGTTCAGGTGACCCCAGGGTTGAGCCCAGGTGACCCCAGGGGTAAGTTCAGGTGACCCCAGGGGTAAGTTCAGGTGACTCCAGGGGTAAGTTCAGGTGACCCCAGGGGTAAGTTCAGGTGACCCCAGGGGTAAGTTCAGGTGACCCCAGGGGTAAGTTCAGGTGACCCCAGGGGTAAGTTCAGGTGACTCCAGGGGTAAGTTCAGGTGACCCCAGGGGTAAGTTCAGGTGACTCCAGGGGTAAGTTCAGGTGACTCCAGGGGTAAGTTCAGGTGACTCCAGGGGTAAGTTCAGGTGACTCCAGGGGTAAGTTCAGGTGACTCCAGGGGTAAGTTCAGGTGACCCCAGGGGTAAGTTCAGGTGACTCCAGGGGTAAGTTCAGGTGACCCCAGGGGTAAGTTCAGGTGACTCCAGGGGTAAGTTCAGGTGACTCCAGGGGTAAGTTCAGGTGACTCCAGGGGTAAGTTCAGGTGACCCCAGGGGTAAGTTCAGGTGACTCCAGGGGTAAGTTCAGGTGACTCCAGGGGTAAGTTCAGGTGACCCCAGGGGTAAGTTCAGGTGACTCCAGGGGTAAGTTCAGGTGACCCCAGGGGTAAGTTCAGGTGACTCCAGGGGTAAGTTCAGGTGACCCCAGGGGTAAGTTCAGGTGACTCCAGGGGTAAGTTCAGGTGACCCCAGGGGTAAGTTCAGGTGACTCCAGGGGTAAGTTCAGGTGACCCCAGGGGTAAGTTCAGGTGACTCCAGGGGTAAGTTCAGGTGACTCCACGGGTAAGTTCAGGTGACTCCAGGGGTAAGTTCAGGTGACTCCAGGGGTAAGTTCAGGTGACTCCAGGGGTAAGTTCAGGTGACTCCAGGGGTAAGTTCAGGTGACTCCAGGGGTAAGTTCAGGTGACTCCAGGGGTAAGTTCAGGTGACTCCAGGGGTAAGTTCAGGTGACTCCAGGGGTAAGTTCAGGTGACTCCAGGGGTAAGTTCAGGTGACTCCAGGGGTAAGTTCAGGTGACTCCAGGGGTAAGTTCAGGTGACTCCAGGGGTAAGTTCAGGTGACTCCAGGGGTAAGTTCAGGTGACTCCAGGGGTAAGTTCAGGTGACTCCAGGGGTAAGTTCAGGTGACCCCAGGGGTAAGTTCAGGTGACCCCAGGGGTAAGTTCAGGTGACCCCAGGGGTAAGTTCAGGCGACCCCAGGGGTAAGTTCAGGTGACCCCAGGGGTAAGTTCAGGTGACCCCAGGGGTAAGTTCAGGTGACTCCAGGGGTAAGTTCAGGTGACCCCAGGGGTAAGTTCAGGTGACTCCAGGGGTAAGTTCAGGTGACTCCAGGGGTAAGCCTAGGTGACCCCAGGGGTAGTCCCATTTTTGACTGGCTACCAGTGGTCCCTAATTTGTTCCCTCAGGGATGGACCGCCAGGAAGGGTGGGGGGGGGGGCTCGTTAGGGTCGTTGTGTAATTATATTCAGACACGAGTACCTCTGTGTGAGGGTAGAATTGTGTACTCACCTAATTGTGCTTGCGGGGGTTGAGCTCTGGCTCTTAGGTCCCGCCTCTCAACTGTCAATCAACAGGTGTACAGGTTCCTGAGCCTATTGGGCTCTGTCATATCTACACTTGAAACTGTGTATGGAGTCAGCCTCCACTACATCACCCCCTAATGCATTCCATTTGTCTACTACTCTGACACATTCCATTTGTCTACTACTCTGACACATTCCATTTGTCTACTACTCTGACACATTCCATTTGTCTACTACTCTGACACATTCCATTTGTCTACTACTCTGACACATTCCATTTGTCTACTACTCTGACACATTCCATTTGTCTACTACTCTGACACATTCCATTTGTCTACTACTCTGACACATTCCATTTGTCTACTACTCTGACACATTCCATTTGTCTACTACTCTGACACTGAAGAAAAATATTTCTAACGTCTATATGGCTCATTTGGGCACTCAATTTCCACCTGTGTCCCCTAGTGCGTGTGCCCCTTGTGTTAAATAGTCTGTCTTTATCTACCCTATCAATTCCTCCGAGAATCTTGTATGTGGTGACCATGTCCCCTCTAACTCTTCTGTCTCCCAATGACGTGAGGTTTAAGTCCCATAGTCTCTCCTCGTAGCTCATACCTCTCAGCTCGGGTACTAGTCTAGTGGCAAACCTTTGAACCTTTTCCAGTTTAGTCTTATGCTTGACTAGATATGGACTCCATGCTGGAGCCGCATACTCCAGGATTGGTCTGACATATGTGGTATATAATGTTCTGAAAGATTCCTTACACAAGTTTCTAAAGGCCGTTCTTATGTTAGCCAACCTGGCATATGCTGCTGATGTTATCCTCTTGATATGAGCTTCAGGGGACAGGTCTGGCGTGATATCAACCCCCAGGTCTTTCTCTCTGACTCTTGAAGTATTTCATCTCCCAAATGATACCTTGTAACTGGTCTCCTTTTTTCAGGCATAACAGGGGCATCAGGTTTATCGCCGGCGCCCGGAATCGAACCCGGGACCACAGGATCATGCGTCCAGCGTGCTGTCCGCTCAGCCACCGGCCCCCTTACACACACACACGCGCA
>NC_091194.1:8439153-8454153 GCF_040958095.1 Procambarus clarkii | reverse complement strand
TGTACGCACATATACGTACCTAAACACACACACACAAGGACTGCTCAATAATACACAAGAAGTGCTCAATATTTTCTTTATTTTCAAAGTACAAATACGGGAAGTGTGTGTGTGTGTGTGTGTGTGTGTGTGTGTGTGTGTGTGTGTGTGTGTGTGTGTGCACATTTCACAGAAAACAATGACATTACACGTTGGTAGTTAGAGGGGCCACTCATGTCAGCTGTCACTCATGTCAGCTGTCACTCATGTCAGCTGTCACTCATGTCAGCTGTCACTCATGTCAGCTGTCATACATGTCAGCCGTCACTCATGTCAGCCGTCACTCATGTCAGCTGTCACTCATGTCAGCTGTCACTCATGTCAGCTGTCACTCATGTCAGCTGTCACTAATGTCAGCTGTTACTCATGTCAGCTGTCACTCATGTCAGCTGTCACTCATGTCAGCTGTCATACATGTCAGCTGTCACTCATGTCAGCCGTCACTCATGTCAGGCGCCACACATGTCAGGCGCCACACATGTCAGCCGCCACACATGTCAGCCGCCACACATGTCAGCCGCCACACATGTCAGGCGCCACACATGTCAGGCGCCACACATGTCAGCCGCCACACATGTCAGCCGCCACACATGTCAGGCGCCACACATGTCAGCAGCCACATATGTCAGCCGCCACACATGTCAGCCGCCACACATGTCAGCCGCCACACATGTCAGCCGCCACACATGTCAGCAGCCACACATGTCAGTCGCCACACATGTCAGGCGCCACACATGTCAGCCGCCACACATGTCAGCCGCCACACATGTCAGGCGCCACACATGTCAGCCGCCACACATGTCAGCCGCCACACATGTCAGCCGCCACACATGTCAGCCGCCACACATGTCAGCCGCCACACATGTCAGCCGCTACACATGTCAGCCGCCACACATGTCAGCCGCCACACATGTCAGCCGCTACACATGTCAGCCGCCACACATGTCAGCCGCCACACATGTCAGCCGCCACACATGTCAGCCGCCACACATGTCAGCCGCCACACATGTCAGCCCCCCAACACACACATCCCCGCCAGCATTACTAACCTTCTATTACTTAAATACCTAATAATCTATATTGTATATATATATATATAAGTATATATTTTTATATATTCATTTGATGTGTATATTCAATTATATATTCACTCCTTAAACTACCAATTCATCGCCACAGATGCTAAGGTTTTACCCAACTAATAACGAGGCATTTTATATCAAAATACCATATATATAATATATATGTATATATATGTGTTTACATTGACTTGCACGTAAATTGGGGTGTACCCTCGTTTGGGTACTGGATACGACGAGAGTACACACAGTTACGTTCTTAGGGAAGGGGGGTCAAAGGGTGGGGTCAAGGGGTGGGGTCAAAGGGTGGGGTCAAAGGGTGGGGTCAAGGGGTGGGGTCAAGGGGGGGGGGTTCGTGGGGGTGGGAGGGGGGGGGGAGAAGGCGTAAGGGAAGGGACCAGTGTGGAAGGGGGAGATGAGGAACAGGAGAAGGAGAGGGGGGTGGGGGTGGGGGGGTGGAATGGAAAAAAAATCATGGTGGAGGGGGGGTCAAACACCCCCCCCCCCTATACACACTATTTGTTATATAAACACCCCCATTGCGTTACTATGTACAAAGTGTACTACATGATATGGTAAACCAGTCTACCTTCCTGGTCATTATACTTCATTATAGTTCCCTAACACGGTTACTTTACACTATAATGCCGTTAAGTCCATTAGGCTATCGTACTGTAAATTAAGTCCATTAGGCTATCGTACTGTAAATTAAGTCCATTAGGCTATCGTACTGTAAAATATATATATACTAATACCAGGCTATCGTCGATCACGTTCTTCAAGGTGGCCAGCTATCGCATTTGTAGTGTCTATATACGTATTATATGTGTAAAAAAAAATTGAACGCGATGGATTATGTCCCAAGTCGCGGGTTCTTGAAGCGGGTTCTAATTCTTTATCCTTTGTCATGTTCGCTCTGAACGCGCTCAGTTGGTTCACATACTCCGACTTGGGTCAGGCGCTCTTAAGCTGGGTCAGAAGCCCCCAGATGGGCCAGACGAAGCTCTATTCAAGATTCTTTACAATTCCAATGGAAGGTCTCTTCAATCTTTCCGTTATAACTCTCTCTTGTTTATTATCCCCAGTAAACAAACAGATTGCAAACGGAAATGGAATCGAAGATCCAAATTTGAATTTTATATTTGGCGCCTTTTGAATCTCTTCCCTGATTGGGCGGTGTGCGGCCACACGTCACGTCGCTCAACCAATGACGTGGGAGTTTGCCCGGCGGCCTCAATCCTGATTAGTCCAATTTGCACCCACGTCATCCTCTACCGAAGCTCCGCATCTGTGATTGGTTGACGGTTCGGCGAACTACACTCGCGTTGAGTTGAAAGGTGTCAATTTGTATTTAAATTAAGCTGGCGAGTTGCTGTGTAAGTTTCAGAGGTCGACACCCACTTGATATTTCATTGGACTGACAGTTAGACGGCGTCTGGGGGCTTCTGGGGGCTTCTAGGAGCTTCTGGGGCTTCTGGGAGTTTCTAGGGGCTTCTGGAGGCTTCTGGGAGCTTCTGACGGCTTCTGGGAGCTTCCAAAGCTGCAGCAGTTGAGTGTTAAAGGTAGCCACAATCACCTGAAGGTTGCCACAACCACTAATCGTAAACTTTTCAAGTGCCTTAGGGATTTATGAAGCCAGTGTGAAGATCTTGTGTAGTGATCTTGATGAAGTGCATCAAGTGTAAGGAAACGCCTCGCCCTACCTGGGAATCGAACCCGGGACCTTTGGGTTGTGACCAGAGAGTATATATAGAGAGAGGTAATAGGCAGCAATGTCTTGTGTTAAGGGGTGACCCCTTTACCATCGTCGCTGCCGTAAGGGGGCACCGACCCCTCCTCAAAAAAAGTTACTAAATTGCGTCGTTTGATGTTGTTTGAACAAGTTGATTGACATGATAACGATCGTTTGGTTGTTAGAAGAGATGGCCAACTAAACTGTGATGATATCTTGAGGTTATCTTGAGATGATTTCGGGGCTTTTTAGTGTCCCCGCGGCCCGGTCCTCGACCAGGCCTCCACCCCCAGGAAGCAGCCCGTGACAGCTGACTAACACCCAGGTACCTATTTTACTGCTAGGTAACAGAGGCATAGGGTGAAAGAAACTCTGCCCATTGTTTCTCGCCGGCGCCTGGGATCGAACCCAGGACCACAGGATCACAAGTCCAGCGTGCTGTCCGCTCGACCGACCGGCTCCCGAATGTGACCGATTGTCACAATCAACAACTGATGATTGTCAGTTGTTGGGTTGTGAAGTAATCCTTTAGCGATCAGTTTAGAGTTGTTTACGGTAAGTTGTGGTCAGAGTGATGGTGAGGTTGTAAGTTGTGCGAGTCTGGGGTTGTGATTCTAATGACCTGAAGTTGTTAGAATTTGAAAGACAAACGCCATAGATCAATTATATATTCAACAACATATAACTCACCACAACAACTCACCAGTTGTTGTGGTGAGTCGAAGCTAAGTTGTGGAGTTGTGACTGGTAGAGACTGTTGGGTTGTGACTGGTAGTGGTTGTTGGGTTGTGACTGGTAGTGGTTGTTGGGTTGTGACTGGTAGAGACTGTTGGGTTGTGACTGGTAGAGACTGTTGGGTTGTGACTGGTAAAGGTTGTTGGGTTGTGACTGGTAGAGGTTGTTGGGTTGTGACTGGTAGTGGTTGTTGGGTTGTGACTGGTAGAGACTGTTGGGTTGTGACTGGTAGAGACTGTTGGGTTGTGACTGGTAGTGGTTGTTGGGTTGTGACTGGTAGAGGTTGTTGGGTTGTGACTGGTAGTGGTTGTTGGGTTGTGACTGGTAGAGACCGTTGGGTTGTGACTGGTAGTGGTTGTTGAGTTGTGACTGGTAGAGACTGTTGGGTTGTGACTGGTAGTGGTTGTTGAGTTGTTATATATAAACATGCCAAAGATGGCTTACAATAGTCACTATATGCTATAACAGTCTCGTGTTAATACACACACGAAGTTAATAATATAATATATAATATATAGTTTATATTAAACGACTGGTCCTGGTTTTCTAGTAATGACTACTCATATATATATATATATATATATATATATATATATATATATATATATATATATATATATATATATATATATATATATATATATAATATGTGTGTGTTATTGAATATGACAGAAAGGGTTAGATCAATGACTCTAACATGAATCTTTTCTGTATTTATACTCTTCACTTGCGACAAAGATTAGACATTGACAAAGCACTACATGTCAAACACACTCGCCCAGCTGTTAACAGCCGGGTAACACTCAGGTACATTGTACCATCTTCCAGACCAACACCCAGCACCCCTGCCACCACTGGAGCACCTATCACCCCAGGCACCACTGGAACACATGGGTGTAGGCTGCAGTAGGCCTATGACACACTCTTCCTCACTCTTGGGTTATATATTTTCAGTTTCAGCTAAATGATATCGACTTCTCTGTCTCTGAAGATGTTGACAAGATTCAACGAAACACATCTCTTAACGTCAGGCCACAATAAAACTATCTTCGGAGAGTTAATGTTTTAACTTCTAAACTGGAAACACAAGAAATATATATATATATATAGAAAGAGAGAGAGAAGCTTCGTGCTAGAATCATTGACTTCACAGTTTGCCATCTTCAGTAATATGTCCACAAGAAAGACTGCTACCAAAATATACTAGTTATACTGTATACATATGTATAAAGGCCCTTCTTATGACAACTAAAGCACCGGGGTTCGAAATCTTGGTTAATGTTAAAATTATACATATATTTTTTTTATCAGAACATTTGACATGTTTGATATTATTCTTGTCAAGACCTCACCAGCCCTCAGTCTTGCATCATTCCCACGCTGTTTCTCGCGATGATACAGCTTGCAGCATGATGCCAGAGGACACATGATGCCAGAGGACACATGATGCCAGAGGACACATGATGCCAGAGGACACATGATGCCAGAGGACACATGATGCCAGAGGACACATGATGCCAGAGGACACACACAGACAGGTCTCAGTTGTGTCCCCATCATCCTGTCACTCCTGGACACTGCCCCGTCCTCGGACGTGTCACTCGTCTAGCCTGTCAGTCGACGGCATGCCAACCTGAGAGACAGCGTCCCGGAGTCCGATTTGGAAAATTTAGGTTTATATCGTTCTGGATTTCCTTACATTAGGTCTGAAGACGATGGCAAACCTAAAGTAGCATTCTGGACCATGCTTTATCTGTCTTGAGGCAGCTACGTGTGTTATGGTCATCTCATAAGCTTCTTCCAGAGCTGGAGGCGCCTTCCAGGGTCTTCCAGGGTCTTTCAGGGTCTTCCAGGGCCTTCCAGGGTCTTCCAGGGCTTTCCACAGGGTCTTCCAGGGTCTTCCAGAGCCGTCCAGGGCCGAAGATGTCTTCCAGTCACCCGAAGACTTGAGATCCAAGTCTCACATGGAGCTGAACAACCCATCTTAGCTTTCGAATCGCGCTGGTTGACTGTCTTTATCCTGTTCAAAGTGTCTTGGACTAAAAGGTGGTAGAGTTCTCCGCCGCACTAGTTGACGAATGTGCTTTGTGCATTGTTGTCTTCCCAAGGACACTCTTGGGGGATTTAAGAAGCAGCTCCACGTTACGAAGATTCACAAGGATAAACCTTTTGGGTAAGGGCTTCTAGACCAGCACATTTGAAGCCTCGGACACTCTTAGGAGCTCTAGAGTGTCATTAAGAGTTGAGTGCAGGGTTCTGAAGGAGCGCTGGTGATCAGAGTTCCGGTCTTCCACGGATCATGCTCATCTAAGCTGACACATATTGTAATGAACATCTCAGGAGACAGTCGCAACACCTCGGCCATCATCTGGGGTGTTGAGTGGAGTGTGGAGGGTCATCGTGAAGGTACCTGCTTGCTTGTTGCCCAGTAATGACGTCTTAAGTAGCCTCCAGTTCTGAACGACACACTCTGGCATACTTAGGGGTCATCGGCTGTGTAGCTTGGGGTTCTTAAACGTAGCAGCATAGGGCAAATATTTGATGTAAATTTGCTGAACTAGTGTCAAAGATTTGTCAGGAATCTTACTCTTAAATAGAGCCAGTCCTTGAGGACTCGGTCTGGAGTCCCAGGACTGGGACTCCAGTCCTATTGAGTTCCCAGGATTACAACCACAAGGCTTTGTTCTTGGATCCATAGGACGCATTCCCAAACTTACAAGCACAAGATCATAGGTATGATATACTTATGGGTTACCAGGATTGTAAGCATAAGATCTCTCGGCTACGTGTAGGTCCAGAGTGGGCTCCTACGGGCTCACCATAGCCCGTGCTACTTGGAACTTTTTGTTCCAGGTAGCGAATCTTAAACAACAACAGTGTAGGTCCAGAGCACCGTGGTATGGGGCTCAGAGTGTTGCGGTCACCACCTCCCACAATGCACACTCCAGCGTTCAAGCCCTCGACAGTAGCGAGCGGCGCGCAGCTGCAGGATGGTCGGGAGGGCGTTACCAGGGGCTACAATATCTTGTAGAAGTAGAGGAGGAGGAGGGCCAGGGAGATTGTGGACCAGGAGGCGTGCCTGGAGGAAGGAGAGCCGTTGCAGCCCTCGTAGTCGTCACAGCTCTGGAGGCAGCCCTTGACGTACCTGGCGGAGGCGAAGTCATAAAGTGAGACAACAGACTCTTACAAAGGGTTATTTACATGTCAGAAGTATCGTGGTGGACGAGGAGGTCACGAGAGGGGAAATGATGAGAGGTGCTCATCAAGACGAATACGTCAGGCCAGAAAGATGGTTAGAAACGGTCTTTTGAAGCCTGCTATAAGGTTAGAAAATTAGTCAAGAGACGTCAGTCAAAACGAGGACACAGATGAAGTGTTTACAGGTCAAGAATGGTCAGGTCATGACAGGTCACACCGAAGATGGGGCGGACAAAGTTAAGAAACACAGGATGCTGAAACATGGCGCCGGGAAGAACTCACAAGGTCAGTCAACATCACATTATTGGAAGCATAAGTCGAAATCTGCCTCGTACATGAACGGGACAGAACCTGAAGCCTGGAACCTGGAATCTGACGCATGGAACCTGGAATCTGACGCCTGGAACCTGGAATCTGACGCCTGGAACATGGAATGTGACGTCAGAAACCTAGAATCTAACGCCCGGAATCTGGAATATGATGTCTGGAACCTGACACCTGAGACTCAGTCGTCTGGAATCAGACTCCCAGAAATACAGTTATAAGGGATGAAGTTGGTTCCTAGGATTAAAAAGAGGATTATTTATCAACAGACATTACTAGTGGTCAATAGACATTATTAGTGGTCAATAGACATCATCAGTGGTCAATAGACATCACTAATGGTCAATAGACATCACTAGCACTAGTGGTAATCAGACATCACTATTTATATTCTAGAGTTTATCGAAAGATAACTTACATCGCAGAGGTCAAAAGATATCAGGATACATCCGTAGACGTTAGTTATAGGTTACCAAAGGTCAACTGATGTTAACTGAAACCAGGAGAGGCAAACAGAGGCAAACAGATATCAACAGAGGATCAACAAGGAGGAACATATTTCAAGAGAGTTAACAAGAAGTCACCTAGAAGTCACGAGACATTACGTAAACACTAAACATTACTTCTAACAGTATTTGGAAACACTTTGAAAGAGGTCTTTAGAAGTCCTGTTTTCCCTGGAGAGTCATTTGACACATTTAAGGGGCTATTGAGACACTGGGAAGCCATTTGACATACTGGAAAGCCATTTTACACACAAGAGAGTTATTTAAGAAACTGGAAGGCCACGTGACAATGAAAGGCCGATGCCACATTGAGAACAATATACATTTAAAAAGCCATTCAACAGAGACCATTTAAAATTCCTCGAAAGTTATTGATAGGTATTTATCTGGTACTGAAAAGACTTTCAATGTTATTTTAAGGTTAATTTAGGCCATTTGAAAGTCGTTTTGCCATACTTAAAATTATGTTTCCATGATGTGATGATATTGGAACGAAATTATCAGGAGAAAGCACTAAGTCATGAGTAATTTTTAAGTAATTACAGGCATTTTGAAGGCAATTCGAAGTAATTTGAAGTTATTACAGGTATATTGAAGGCCTTTGAAGTTATTTTCAGTAATTGCAAGTATATTATAGACAATTTGAAGGTACATTTTTATGATGTAGTTTGAACGTCATCAAGAATTAGCTGAAAGTTAGTGAAGATCTTCTGAAGGTAATATCAAGTTATCTCAAGATTATGGCTGGTTCTTGAAGACTTCACTGTCATTTTTTGGGGAACTTTTAGAAAGTCTTTCTCTGAATGGCCAATTGAGGTCAATTGAACAGTGAGGATGTCACTGTTCCAGACAATTGAACCAATTCCAATCAAATCTTAATGAATCAATTCCAATCAATTCCAGCCAATCGATTCCAGTCAATTAAACCAATTGAACAGTGAGCTAAAGGTCACTTTAGACCATTTGAATGTCATTTTGTGATCTAATAACAGGACTTTGCAATGAATTATTTCACGTAATTTAATATTAGTTGCAAAAGGTCATTGGATGTAAATCATAAAAAAACACGCATATAGGAAGTACTTAAATAGTACTAATGACAAATAACAGTACTGTCATTTGATGCACACAACCCGGTTATCAATTTACAACCACGTAGGAAGAGAGGCTAATACTTTGCAATTAGTATTAATAGGAGGCCTGGTCGACAACCGGGCCGCGGGGTCGCTGAGCCCAGAAATGATGAACGGTTTATGCTACTGCATTTTAAGCAAACCCTAATTTCAAAGTGGTTTTTAATTAGATAATTCTTTGAAGTCAAAATTGTCACTAAATGGTCATTAGAGGTTATTGAAATTAAAAAGCTAGGGGTGTCATTAACAGGCATTTAAATGCAAATTTTAAGAATCAATTAGATTTGTAGTTATCTTTATAGTATCTTTAAGTGGTTTAAAACTATTTGGAGTTCTTAACATACAGAATACTTGAGAATATTGAATGTCACATGAAGTCATTTAAAAGATAATCTGTAGTCATTTAAGATAATCTGAAGTCATTTAAGATCATTTGAAGTCATTGTTCGAAAGATTCAGTATAATATGTTATTGACCATCATATTGGAGCCGATTTGAGTTCAGTAAAGGCAGTTGCAAGTTCATTCGCTGCAATTGAAAGAATCTGTTTCTCGTTCAATTGCATCGATTGTCAAGTATGATTGTCACGTAAGATGACCTGACGTCATTTAAGGGCCATCTAAGGTCAAGGTTAATTCTTTGTTGTTTCAACATTCTTAAAGTAAACTTAGAGTAAACTGTTCTACACATACAACATACAGCCACATGCTCTAATTGTAGACATGCAGACGTAACCTTGTTAGACAGGGAGACGAAGCCTTATAGACAGGGAGACGAAGCCTTATAGACAGGGAGACGAAGCCTTATAGACAGGGAAACGAAGCATAACAGACAAGACAGACAGACAAGACAGACAGACAGACAGACAGACAGACAGACAGACAGACAGACAGACAGACAGACAGACAGACAGACACCAAGAGACAGGTTAATACCACAGGCAATGATTAGAGGGAATAGGATATATGATATCAAGTGAGGAGCATTGTTATAATTAGTTATATTGTAATCCCTTTGTTATCGCGTTATATGAATTACTCTTATTATTTTCCATCATTTTAATACATATATACACACATAATTTGGCATGTTACAGAATTGATGTAAGTTTGCTACCATTAACCCTTAGGCTGCTACAAACGTCTATGGGCGTTTCTCGTTAGTTTGAAGCGTACTGGGTGTTTATAATGTTAGCAGTGGTTGCAATGAGTAAATACAATTTAGTTCAGATGAATTTATGAAACCGGTAAGTACAGAGGAGTAAAGTTATAAAAACGTAAGATTAAGGGAATATTTAAGTAGATATTAAGTGAATATTTAAGTGAATAGTAAGTGAATATTCAAGATTTCAGTTTAAAGGTTAAATAATTTAATATACATATAACTTTTCATGGTATGTTCTTGTAAATTCTGTTATCTAGAAGGGATTGTGAATCACGGGAAGGATTAGAGATAGCAGAGTGAGTTATTCAACGTCTTTATTTGTGAGTTATTCAGCGTCTTTATTTGTGAGTTATTCATCGACTTTATTTGTGAGTTATTCAGCGACTTTATTTGTGAGTTATTCAGCGACTTTGTGAGTTATTCAGCGACTTTATTTGTGAGTTATTCAGCGACTTTATTTGTGAGTTATTCAGCGACTTTATTTGTGAGTTATTCAGCGACTTTGTGAGTTATTCAGCGACTTTATTTGTGAGTTATTCAGCGTCTTTATTTGTGAGTTATTCATCGACTTTATTTGTGAGTTATTCAGCGACTTTATTTGTGAGTTATTCAGCGACTTTATTTGTGAGTTATTCAGCGACTTTATTTGTGAGTTATTCAGCGACTTTGTGAGTTATTCAGCGACTTTATTTGTGAGTTATTCAACCTCTTTATTTGTGAGTTATTCAGCGTCTTTATTTGTGAGTTATTCATCGACTTTATTTGTGAGTTATTCAGCGACTTTATTTGTGAGTTATTCAGCGACTTTATTTGTGAGTTATTCAGCGACTTTATTTGTGAGTTATTCAGCGTCTTTATTTGTGAGTTATTCATCGACTTTATTTGTGAGTTATTCAGCGACTTTATTTGTGAGTTATTCAGCGACTTTGTGAGTTATTCAGCGACTTTATTTGTGAGTTATTCAACCTCTTTATTTGTGAGTTATTCAGCGTCTTTATTTGTGAGTTATTCTTCGACTTTATTTGTGAGTTATTCAGCGTCTTTATTTGTGAGTTATTCTTCGACTTTATTTGTGAGTTATTCAGCGACTTTATTTGTGAGTTATTCAACGTCTTTATTTGTGAGTTATTTAGCGACTTTATTTGTGAGTTATTCAGCGACTTTATTTGTGAGTTATTCAACCTCTTTATTAGTGAGTTATTCAGGACAGGTCGGTTAAGGCGGAGGTAGAAAGTGTCTCCGTTATAGACTTTGCAGTATTATCAGTACGAGGGAGAGAGAGGTAGTGAGGAAGAAAGTCGAGGAGAAAATAAGGAAGAAATTGGGGGGGGAAGAAAGATGGGAAATTAATGAGGAAGTGAGAAATTGGGGGAAAGTTATATTAAGCAATTTAATTTTGGTCCATCATGGCCTGGTTGGAGGTGTTTTGGTATTTTATGGTTAAAGAAAGTAGGTAATATTCCAACAGAAGAATTAAGGATAACGATAAGAATCTATAAGAAGCAGATGGGAGGGTAATACTCCATCAGGAAGAATCAGGAGGGATTAATCCTCCATCAGGAAGAATCAGGAGGGATTAATCCTCCATCAGGAAGAATCAGGAGGGATTAATCCTCCAGAAGAAGAAGAATCAGGAATAATTACTTTTGTATAATTAGCAAAAAGAGTCGAGACAAAGGGTAATTGTCCTGAAGTAGTTTCACAATCAATGGTTAAGATAGACCTTGAAGATTAAGACAGTCAAGGTGATGACTTCTTTCTGGAGGTCCAGTACTCCAGGAACCTCGAGACGAGCGGGACGTTCTGGAGGTCCAGGGGCCAGATTCACGAAAGCACTTACGCAAGCACTTACGAACGTGTACATCTTTCCTCAATCTTTGACGGCTTTGGTTACATTTATTAAACAGTTCACAAGCATGAAAACTTCTCAATCAACTGTTGTTATCGTTATAAACAGCCTCCTGGTGCTTCGGAGCTCATTAACTGTTTAATAATTGCAAACAAAGCCGCCAAAGATTGAGAAAAGATGTACAGGTTCGTAAGTGCTTGCGTAAGTGCTTTCGTGAATTTGGCCCCAGGACTCCAAGAGTCGAAACGTAAGGGTACTTGAGGAGTTCCTCCACTCAAGAACTGGAGTAGGGGAGGGCGAGGAAGGGAGCCAGGTCCTTGGTCGTGTAGGTCAGGATCACGTTATCGTGGGAAGGAAATTGGCAGGTGAGTGATGGATGCTGGGGGCGTTCGTGGGGGCGTGTGTAGGGGGTGGGCGTGGGGGATGGGCGTGGGGTGTGGGCATGGGTGGGGTATAGGAGGCAAAATATTACTGCGTGTGAGGTCCTTCGTGTTTTGG
Source organism: Procambarus clarkii (assembly GCF_040958095.1). Classification (NCBI taxonomy): domain Eukaryota; kingdom Metazoa; phylum Arthropoda; class Malacostraca; order Decapoda; family Cambaridae; genus Procambarus; species Procambarus clarkii. The sequence continues at coordinate 8,441,896 of NC_091194.1, read as the reverse complement.
ATCAACACAAAGAGGCTTCCTGGAATGGTTAAGTCAGTTCTGGACCACCTTGGCTGTTCCTGGAAAGCTCGGGGATATCCATAGAAGGCCCTGGATATCCTTGGAAACTCAGAGTGTTGCTGGAATACCCTGGGTATGCATGGACCGCCCTGGTGGATATCCTTGGAACGCTCTGGATATTCCAGGAACGCCCTGGGTATCTCTTGACTGCAGTGACTATATGGAATATCTTGCATATGCCTGGAAGGATGTGGGTATTCCTGGAACGCCCTGGATATTCCTGGAACGCCCTGGATAATCCTGTAACGCCCTGGATATTCCTGGAACGCCCTGGATATTCCAGGAACGCCCTGGATATTACTTTAACGCTCAGAATATATCAAGTACTTCCGGAAACACCATGGACCTTCCTAAAGGTTAACCCTGGCTCTTTGGGTGACTTGAAAAAACAATTTTGATGGCTCGGAAATTTTTCGAAAAGGGTGGACCAGTTTGTTTTGGGGTGTGGGAGAGGGAGAGACGGAGAGAGAGAGAGAGAGAGAGAGAACCTGACACTATCAACACATGTTAGGTTTACAGGAGGAAGAGGAGGAAGACAGGTGTAAGTTGAATATATTAATGCAGATGATGTATTGGTTTAAATTTTTATACAGATTAGTAAAGCCTTCGCGTATGTCTAATTTTTTTTAGTGGAAATATGTATTTTGCAAGATTACCCAGGCAGGGAGCCACATATACTGGTCAAGGAGCCACAGAGCCCAGCTGCTGCAATCATCAACAGGATTGACGCACCGCATGAACGTGAATACGTTGTTGCAAACCTCCAAAATGCAGCTTTCAACAAGCACTTTAATCACTGGAACACGTTAGCAAACCACTTCTCGTTGCGTATCAAGTAAATCGAGTATGTGTGTGTGTGTGTGTGTGTGTGTGTGTGTGTGTGTGTGTGTGTGTGTGTGTGTGTGTGTAGAGAAGTGGGGGGGGGGATAGTAATGGCTAAGGGGAGGCTCAGCTGGGGCTCTGAGGCTCCTGAGGGCAGTAGAGGAGGCTCGCGTGGCCTCGTCTTACTTCTGCTGGAAGTAGAAGCCTCCGCAGTGGGACATGCGAATGATCTCGGTGTCAGTAGTGAGAGTGCCGCTGTCCAGCGCGCACGACCGGATGGTAATGGTCTGGCCTGTGTCATCTGAAAAACAAATTCCTCACAAACAGTTTTGGATACTCCAGCCCCCCCCCTCTCCCCCCCCCCCCTGTGTGTGTGGGGGGGGGATGGGGGGGGGGGAGGTGCGATAACGGTAGACTGGGAAGTTATAATCCTTTTCCAGAGAGATTAGTCCTTTTAACAATGCCTATTTTTGGACATATGGTCCGAGTGTGGTCTTTTGAGAGGCTACCAGACCCCGGCTGGAGCCTTGATCTCCACGCTGTGTGGGCGGCGGCGACGACGCCCACAAGGTGAGGATTTATCTGGTGGCTGAATGAGGAGGAGAAGGAGGAGGAGCAGGGTGTGAGGGAGGTCTGGAGCAGCCGGCGACCACAAGCCAACTGAAAATCGATGTTTTTTTTTTTTGCATGGAGTAGAAGCCAGTAGTTCCGTAGGGCCTCACTTGGGGTATATGTGCTCGCGTCGTGCTCTGCAGGCCGGGAGCGTGCGCGCACGCTCCACAAGCAAGGGGGAAGGGGAGGGAAGGAGGGAGTATCTGAGAAATGCAATGATTGCTTCTACTGCAATGTCTAAATGATGATAACAAGACTATTCAGGTCACATGGGATACCCAAACTCTAAGTCATACTCACTATGCAATGGCAGGGAGGTGAAGGCCCCATGCTGGCTGGCTCACAGCCTCAGTAACTCGTCTACACACCACCAGACAACACCACATGACCTAACACACAAACATTCACTGACTATGGAGCATTCAGAGGGCGGACAGTGGCAGCTGGGAGTGCCTTGGTGAGCGTGGCCCGTCACGCTCCGAGGGTGGCTGTGTCGGGGCACCCCTGGGCACCTCTGGGCACCCCTGGGCACCTATGGGCACCTCTGGGCACCCCTGGGCACCCCTGGGTACCTCTGGGCTCCCCTGGGCACCCCTGGGTTCCCCTGGACACCCCTGGGCACCTCTGGGCACCCCTGGGCACTTCTGAGCACCCCTGGGCACCTCTGGGCACCTCTGGAATATCTCCGATGAGCTACTCTCTACCTCACCTCATGCAGCGGTCAACCCTCAACTCTTGACACTGTAAACTACAGCTCTGACCATTAATTCCATCTCGCTAAGGTCTCGCTTCCTGGCCTCTGATTAGAGGCGGAGGCGACGAGCCTTCCCTAATTATGGGTATTCGTTACTGAGCAAAACACTGATAATTTTCTTCATAACAATTTGCCATTAAAATGAAGGACATGAATGATGAGAGAAGTGTAGCTGACATACGTGTTGTTACCCTCATAATGAGAGGTAACTGGACTTAATCCATGCTCACTACTAGGGAATTGTCTACCATGTGGCTAGGAACAGCCACTCCCGCCACAGCAGCAGCAGCAGCAGCAGCAGCAGCCATAGCAACTGATTAGCAGCCAGAGGTGTTCCATCGTTGGACGGTGAAGAGGTCGGGCTGGTGGACACCTACCTGCCGGAGAGGACAAAGGCCCCACAGTGGGACATCCTGGCCAGTTCCGTGTCCAGTGTGAGGGAGCCAGAGTCCACCGTGCAGTCGCGGATAATCAGAGTTTGTCCATTGTCGTCTG